>NC_135417.1:19342558-19385058 GCF_051991245.1 Festucalex cinctus
TGATCTATTTATTTATTTATTGTGCAAGTTCCTTTTGGATGAAACAAAATTTATTAAATTAGCTACTTTAAAATTTAAAAAAAGGTGCGAATGTATACATGTACACAACTCAAAAATTTGTATTTTTTTACTGATTTTGTAATTGTGGAGTGTGATAATTGAAATTGTAATTGAATTTCAATTGCACAGCCCTACGTCCATGTTTACAAGGTCATCATCTGACAAGGTAACGACATGGCCAACACATTTCTGCAGAACCAAAGTATATGCCGAACAAACATTTACTATAAACACACATAAAACATACACTACCCCATTTGAAACAAAAGAAGGACTTGACAAGAGACAGTGGAAACAGTAGCTATGGTAACTGATCAATACCATGCGCGCTGTTCTGAATATCTGTTTCAGGTTGGCGGGCATTACCCTCAGCATAGACCAACTCTGCCTGCCTGCTGCTTGCATTTTCCCTTTTTAAGACATTCCCGCTGGCTGAAACAAGTGTTGTCATCCATCCTCTTTTTCCTCTACATTACGTCGTGTGTCAGCACACATCTTACTTGCAGCTGCACAAAGCATTAGGCATCACTTTTATCCCCCCATTACATATGTTTGCCAGCAACATATCTGCCCATTCAAACAAATGCTTTTTCACAGACACAATGTGATGCTGTGGTTTCCAGGCAGCTGTGACACAGTCCAGATACTCAACGCTGCCTATAGCAGGGGAATATGTTTTGCGCAGAGATATTCCCTTTAGAAGTTCAGATTTTCCCGGCCTAGCAGCTTTCAACCATATGAGTCTTTTGTTTGAGCTGGCAGACGCTGTAGACCCTAAAGATGTCATTCATTGTGCTTTGTCATTGCTGATGCAGCTTAACTACTATGTGGAGCAGCCACTCGCTGTATTGTGAAATATATAATTGAGGGGAAAGACTCATGAGACAAATTACTTATTGTACGGTACCCTCAAAATATTTGCCTAATGACAGCTTGTATTCTGTGTCACTAAACTTTACAATCAATCAGCAGCACTACGTCTTCTGGACTTTAATTCAAGTATGGCGTGAAATACAAACTCCAAATCCAATGAAGTGACTTTTTTTCCAATATCTATTTTCTTTATATATTCTAACTGAGATTTTGATGCCTGAAACACAAAAGACTGGGGTATTTGAGGATTGAAAAAAAGTTTGTCGCTACAACTACAAACTCAAGTTGAAGGTCTACAATGCAAATCAAAAGCAGAATGCCAACAACACTGACAGCTTCTCTATATCCAAGCTCATCTGAGATAGATTGATACAAAGTAGGAAAGTGAGCTGTGGTCTGACGAGTCCACATTTCAAATTGTTTTTTGTTCTCCGGGCCAAAGAGCAAATGGACCATCCAGATTTTTATCAGCACAGTTTAAAATCCAGCATCTGTGATAGTATGGAGTTGTGTTAGTGCCCATAATATGGTTAAGATTCATATCTGTGAAGGCACCATTAATGCTGAAAAATACATACTGCACAGGTTTTGGAGCAACATATACTGCCATTCAAACAAAGTCTTTTTCAGGGTTGTCCCTGCTTATTTCAGCAAGACAATCTAAGCCCCATTTTTCACGTTACAACAGGGTGGCTTCCAAGTAAAAGATTGTGAGTACTAGACTGGCCTGCCAGCAGTCCAGACCTGTCTCTCATTGAAAATGTGTGGTGCATTATGAAGTACAAAATTTAACAACAGACTGTTGAGCAAGTGAAATGGGAAAGAATGCGAAATTTTACCTACAAAGCTTTAACAAATACTGTCCTCAGTCACCAAGCAATGTTGAGTATTGTTAAAAGGAAAGGTGATTTAAAAGTGTTTTTTTTATGTGTTTAAGAAATTTAATTCATGAGTGAATATTTGACAAAAAATAAAATTAAAATAAAGCTCAAAATCTTGAACATTAAATATCTTGTCTTTGTATTCAATTGTGTATAGACTTAAGCTTGTCAAATTATTGTATTTTTTTTTTATACACTCTCCCAACTTCATTGGAATTAGGGCTTGACTTTTTTTAAGGGGGAGAAAAGGATTCATCTTACTGGTAGAGGTCTTTACGTAGCACTGTGCGTGTAAGGGGGTTATCAGCCTGAGGAGCCATGCTTAGGGAACCCAACTTTAATACCAAGGTGTCTTCTTTGTTTGCATGGAGATCTGTTGAAACACACAATTAACAGCTGTAGAAGTTTTATGAAGTATCCAAAATGAGTGCGTCTTCGAATGACTGTTTATTACCTGGTGTAGCAGTTTTGTCAGGCGCTCTGGGGCAGAAAACCCTGATCAGATTGGTGTTGATGTAAATGAGCGGCAAACACCGAGACGTCAATGTGTGGCTCCTCATTGGCTGCCCTGACGACTTTCCACGGTCTTTGTAGCGCCTTGGTACTGTCGTCTAACAATTGGGATCATTCAAAAGGTTGTCAACAGAATTTTGCAGGATGTGTTAACGTGCATATTCGTCTCGATCCTACCTGGAATATTCCAATTACTGTAGTTAACAAAGGGCAGGACAGCACAACGTCAAACGGCTGAGCTGTCAGAAGGATTTCTCTCAGGTACTGAGGTGAACCATCTGCAAGTGGATCAGCAGTAATCCGCTGACCGGCTGTGGTCGCGCTGCGCGCTGGCCGCTCAGGCCGAGTGGTGAGTTTATGACGAACATTTTTGGTGACAGCCTGTGTGTAGGTAATGGACAAAAATCCATGTTGCTGGTGAGAGCCTTCCAAGACCTTGGCTGCCGTCTGGCCAGTGGTGAGAAAGGAGGGAAAAAATAATTACTGCAACAGGTACTGTCATCCGGAATCACGTCTAATTATAGTACAACCAATAGTAACTAAATATATTGACTAATGGGCTAAACATGAGTTTAAGACTTAACTGAAAATAAATGTGCATTTAGGAGACTTGGAAGATTTTTCTGTAAAAATCTTAAAGGGACATGGCATATTTTAAACATTTAACGACAGAAGCCACACCAGGTTGATACAATTTTGGAAGACGTGAATTCTTAATAGGATTAAGATCAGGAAAGTATTCACATTTCACCCCACCTTATAATGACAGCATGACAATATATTGGGAAAAAAATGTATGCATGGATTCACAGCCATTGCACAATACTTTGTTGATGAATGTGTCGCTTCCATCTGGTCACTCAGCAATACACGCCTGATTGGTGGAGTGCTGCAGAGATGGTTATTCCTTTTGAAAGGTTCTCCTCTCTCCACAGAGAACCACTCCCCAGTGGTAACAATCGGGTTATTGGTTAACTCGCTGACCAAGGCCCATCTCCGCTGATTCTTCAGTTTAGAGGCGAGGTCAACTCTCGGAGGAGTTCTGGTGGTTTGGAACTTATTCCCTTTATGGAGGATGGCGACCACTGTGCTCATTGGAAGTCCAAATCAGCAGATTTTTTTTCCCCCTGTTCCCTTCTAGAGATTTGTGCCTCAAGACAATCCTGTCCCGGACATCGACAGACACATTTTACACTTTGACTTCATGACTGGTTGTGCTGTGCAGTGTCACCTGTGGGACCTCAGATTAAGAGAGGTCTGCCTATCCAAATCATGTCTAATCAATTGAATTTTGTTCCACAGATGGACTCCAATTAAGCTGTCGGAAATTCTTCAGGATGAGCAATATGCAAGATTTTTTTCTTTCTTTCTTTCTTTATTTATTTCTTTCTTTCCTTCTTTCGTTCTTTCTTTCTACATTGTCATTATGGGGTGTTTGTGTGTAGAACTTTGAGTAATTTAATGAATTAATTACATTTTGGATTAAGGTTGTCAGAAAATATGCAAACATTGAAGAAGTGTGAATACTTTCCGGATGCACCGTATCTGGTCAAGTGGGGAACTTTTTTTTTTTTTTGTTTAATAATAATTTGAGATTAACATATGTTTGTTTGGTTTTTTTGGGGGGGGTTTTCTGACACTGTATGCAATTATACAGTAATGTAAAAATAATAGTACACTTTAAGGCAATTGAAATATAACCTTGCTTAAAAAAAACACACACACAGTGACAGTCAACTTAATATCCGTAAAAATAATCTTAAATCATTGTAATTAATTATAACTCAATTAAAACAGCATGAAACCAACAATTATGTGCCCTTTGGTAGAAGTTCAACATAAATTGAAGCAAACAAACTTACATTCCTCAGAGTGTCATATCATCTTAAGAGTTATATCCCTTTAGAATCGTATATGACTGATTTGAATTAAGTGGAAGTCCTTGGAAACCCGTATGTTTTATAGCTGGCACGTTTCAAAGCAAAATTCCCAAAGAACTGGCTGCCAAAACATCTCTGAGGAACGCACAGATCGTAAGCCACTACAGATGAAGCATAGCAGAGAAAGCTACAAAGCGGAGGAGCCATATTCTTACAGGAGGGAAAAAGCCAGAGATTTGGTTGAAAGAATCTTGCTTGCTGACCGGTCGAACCAACACAGTGCGCCTGTTCAGCTTGTCAGTGCAAGAGAGGATCACGCCTCCACCGCTCTGCTGAACACCATCCTCCGTACTGGAGGTGAAGAAAGACACAATAGGTGCACAAGGAGAGAGCAGGAGAGGGAGGAAACGTAAGTGTGCGGGATCGGAAAGAAACACAGCAAACAACATTACGGAGATCGTGATGATGACTCAAGTTCATTGAGGGATAGAGAATTGTGTCCTTTAGATACTGGAACTGGGGAAAACATGTTAAGAGGTAATCGGTAAAACCAAGGGAAACTGCCATCATGAACCAGCAGAAATACTGTGCAATGGTCATATACTATAATACAATGTGAATATGGCAACACAATGATTTTTATTTTTTTATTTTTTTTGTAGTAGTAGTAAAGTTCATTTAAATTCATGATACACGTGATTGGATAATGACTGTTATTTACAAAAATACGTCTTGAAATAACATGCCTTAACAGTATACGACCATTGACGGTATTAGCTTGAATCAAAAAGAGAATGGAGGCCCATGTCACCAGATTCCATCCACTTGATTATGAAGACAGAATCACTGGAGAGACAGGGGATGCCGCAGTCTTCATTTCATGTCAGACTGTTCTTGCATTTTTCATTTTTTTTTTTAGGGTGGATCTCAATACAACATGTCTGGGCACTCTGAGTCACAGCCAGAATCATGTCATGATGTCTTTTTCCTGTCTGTCCAGCATGAGCAGATAATAAGAACCCGGATTAAGAGCAGCAGAATGGCAGAAACACATTATAAGGAGGCCTAATGCAGAGGCCTCACCACAGCTGTCTCCTTGCACTGCAGGAGGAGTCCTTCATTAAGCCCAGAGTGCCAGCCTTGACCTGGCCTGGAGACACACACGTTGCCAAGTTTTAATGGGGCATCTGGAATTAATTAGATTGACTGTGACGCAGTTTGATAATATCTCTTTAATGGGAGAACTTATAAACTATCTTTGGGATAAACAAATCATGGCGTGAGGTGTGCATGTATGTATATGTGAATATATAATTGCAACCGGGGTAGCATTTTAACAGCAACGGTCCTCAAAGACATGAACAGAGACAAGATAAACACATTCTATGAAAGCCAGATATTCCTTCTGGCATCCAATTATTGTTGTGGCACACAGAAACAGAGAACACCTGTAAAGGGAAAAAAAAATGCACAATGAAGCCATTATCAATAAGATAAACATACTATTCATCTAATTTATTTCCATGTGGTATAGAGATCACTATTTCTCTTTTCAAGCCAGGTGGCCTGGTTTTGACTCTGAGGATGTGAACACATTTGCTGGGGTGGCTAAGACGCATGAGGCACCTCTATGACTCTTTTAGGACTGACTAATAAACACATGCCTAATAGCTCTTCATTTTTTTTTTTCAGTAAAAACTAAGAAAATGCATGCAAACTTTAAGAGATTCTGTCAGTCTCAGACAAAGTGCCAAATAAAAAAAAAATGATTAAAAATGTGAAGAACAATATATTAAGATTCAGTAATTGCTTTTATATCCATGATAGTTTGACGGGCTACTAATATTGTAAAAATGAGCTTAAGAATGAAGTCATATTTCGCTTGTCTTTTAGCATTCACTAAATGTTTTCATTTGAAAGTGTTAGTATGAATAACTTTTAAACTAGTCTAAATATGGCACCCCCCCCCCCTTTAAAAAACAAAACAAAAACAAAAACCATGTATTCTAATTATTATTGTGTTTATGGAATGTGAAATTCAGCAAAATCCTCTCATTTTTTTCCAACTTAGGTTGTGGCCATTTTGCTACCAATGAAAATGATGACATAGCTGCTCAGGGCTCAGGTAACGACCACCTGTTTTCTGAGTTTGGTTATGTGACGTTTGCAAGCAACTGTGTTGTCATTTTCAGTTAACAGCAATCACAAAATGGCTGCCACCTGGGTGGTGTTTTCTACTTTACTCATATTCACAAACACAATATTAACTAGAGTACTGTGCTTAGACTAGTGTGGGACTCCTAGAACATCTGATTTAAATATATATATTTTTTGCGTTACCTTTCCCCTTGTTTTAATGTATTCGCTAAAGCCCTTTCCTCTTATGTAATACGTGTGTAAAACTAAGTGTACACCCAAATGTTGCTATTACTCTGAGGTACCTCTGTCATTCTCATTCCCTCCTGTACTCCTTTGTTCTTCTCAATATTTAATCAAAAATGGGCTTTTACATATATGTACCTCTCATTTGAGACTGACCTAACTATTTTACTATTTTCCAGCAGTGAGACGTCAAGAGCCACATTTTTTGTGTCAGGTTTAATTTAAACCAACCCACTGCACACAAATAAACTGGGTTGGGTGGAGAAATACCAAACAATTATCTGTTCCGAATGATGAATATGGACTCCCATCCCAGTGGGCTCTCTTGTATATGTGGTTGTGTAGCCGTCACTATGTCCTGAACCGACATGGATGTTACCTGGCTTACATTGTGGAGCGCTGCTTCCTGCCAAAACTCTGGTCAGTATAAAGGGTGTTTATTAATGTGCATTAAACAGAAATAACTGGAAAATGACAAAATTGAACCATTATCTTCTTGGGAAAGCACGGAGGTCTACTAAAAAAATTAAGCTTGGCCCAGTCCTTGTGGCAATTGGGCACACACCTGTAGAGAGAGGTAAGATTATATAATCAGCCATGACACCTTAACAGTGGAAAACTACTTCTCACCGCTGACATTGTCCTGGCTTGGTGTGGTGGAGCAAACATAATGGAACACATTTTGCCCGGTGGAATCAAACTCAACTATAGAGAAACGAAAAACAAAAAAACAAAAAAAAACAGGGAGGGCTGCACAAGTCTGATGTTAACGTTTAAAGCCAAGTCAGTTGTTTCAAATACCCTCTGGCCAGTAAGTAACACATACGACTATTACAAAACTGGATTGGAAGCAGCTAAGGTGATTTCAAAATCTGGCAAATCAAAATCCTTTTCTGTTATCATTTTGGTGGTTCGCGCACTCATTGCAAATGACAGGCTTCAATGTGGACAGGCAAGGATGTTCCATCCCCACTTCACTGTCTGGCTCGATGAGAGAAGGAGGCACTTAAAGCCAACAACGTATTTACACAGGCATGTAAGCACACGGGACTGGAAATACACGCACACAAATACATTATAGTCTACAGGATCCAATTGCCTCCTGCTGTGGACCTCAGGCACGTACATAGTGGGCACTTGAATTTGAGTTTAACAACAATGTAGATGTGATTAGGACGAGCAGGAACAACTCAAGGAGAAAGAGCCTGGAAACATGCAAATGTGGAAAGAAAAACAGCAATTACAAATATACTGTAATTGGTGTTTGGCTTTGTGTGCTTTGATAATTTCTGTGGAGAAGGTACATCGTCGAATTCCAAATGCAACTCGACTTGGAGAAAGATTACTATATATTAGGATGTCGTGGAACCGCGCCAAGCGGTTTTCCTCCAGTGTGTTAATGTTTCTATGAATCAATTCAGACACCGCAGGCGCAAATAAAATGACTGATGGCCTAACTGAACTCATCTGCTCTGTGAGTCAGACTTGGGCCAGCCCAAAGCAGAGTCAAATCGTCCATCCAATTTTTTGGTCTCAAGCTGTCTGGAAAGACGATGACGCTGGGGTGATAATCCCAAAAGTCCCCCTCGCGAAGGTGGAACGGGAACAGAAAAGTGTTACTGGCATCGGTGCTAAAGTGTGTGCGTTGCGGGGGTGTTATTTTTTTTTATTACTTGGGTTTTAAGTGGTGATGGGACTTTCCCCATGAATATACATGTGCGGAGAGAGAGATGCTGTGTATGTGAATACTCCACCTGCATCTGTAGTGGTCAATGTTGAAACTGCCAACTTTACATTTGATCTTAGTGTATACATCCTGGATATCGACTGAGGCACTCAAGTCTTCCAGTTCACTGACCACGCAGACTTCTGTTGGGGCGGAAAAAAACAAAACATTGTTTTTTATTTTTATATGACATTTGTGAGTGCTGACATACATGCATTACAAATGCTTGGCTGCACATGACTCCTTAAACTGGAGCACTGCTAATGATGGGCGGGGCTGTCATACTTTTTGTTTCAATGGTCATACTTTCACACTGGCAGAAAGAACCACATTGGAAAACGAGAGAATGAGTAAGGCAAAATGACTTGAGTATACAGTACGACCTCAGCTTGCCAAAATGAGGAATGTGCATGTCACCCAACACTGATTGTTCATAAAGACTGCATTTAAGCAGACATGCTGTACATATGCGCATTCCTCACTGCACCTTGTGTGAAAACTAAACTACCTACCACAGGCAAAATGAGTTCCACGTTCAACAAACTGATTGAGATTGTAGTGAAGCAAGCTGAGCTGATCGCTGTCATTGTTTCCACTGAAAAAGTCCCGCAGCCAAAGAGTGGCTTGGGAAAATGGACTTCAAGCATGTTGTCACTGTTGTCTTGTGGTGATTTTGAGAAACGCACAAGTTCCTCGTGGGTTCTGACATTGAAAAACAAGGTTTGTCAGCTTCATTGTGGATATTGTATGGAAAGAAGACGCCCAAGTTGGTACAAGTTAGTTGTCAACAACTCATAGTCTCCCAACGTGGTTTGATCTTGATGAACGTCTTTGCTCGGCCCAGGCTGAAATCCACTTCTCAAAAGAAGCAATTTGGAGAACTGATTTGGGTTTTAAGTGGAGCCAGTAGAAAATCAAAGTTGTTCCCACAGAAAAAACCCAAAACAAAACATCTGTGGCAGAAAGAATATAGCCTTAGTATGCATTATATACATTGTAGTGTCCCTATAATTTAACTCTTTAACTGCCAAATGCGTTTAATAACGATTAGTACAATCACAATGTATGCCGCCATAAATGTTAAATGAGGTCAACTACGGGGTTTTTTAATTTTTTTTTTTAATCAATGGCCAGAGCAATTAAATGCAGCGTTGTCTGGTCAATGGGTTGTGAAATCAAAAACGCCGACTAACTATGGCCAACAGATGGCAGCATTGTATCTCTTTTCAATGGGCTGCCGATGTATGGAATTATAATGAAACATGACAGAATCTGATGAAATCTGATGAAATAGAATGTTTTCAAGGATGAAGTGAATGATCAAAGCCTTTGTCACATTAAACCTACTTCACAGATTGTCACTCAACAAAAAATATTAGTGTCAAAGTCACTGTTGTGGACAAAATGTATCTTTTCACAAAAAGCTTGTTTTCTCCTTATCTTTTCAAATTTCACTCAATGTCACTCAAATTACCTATTTTCAAATGGGGATTACTAAAGAACAGAATAAGGCAGAGAAACTTTTTTACTAATGAAAGAATGGAGTGTGATATTTCATTTGGTACCCACATTGTAAATGCAGTAAAAGCACCCAATAGTCTGTTTGCCTTGAAAGATGAGTTAAAATGCTCAAAATTGACTGGCACTGTGGGGCTTGTTTTTTTGTTTTTTGTTTTTTTTATAATGTGTGGGAGTAAAAGAGTTGAACAACAAAAGGTTACTATCAGCCGTAGTGGCAAAAACTGACTGATTGCCTTTGATAATATCACAAGTTTTAGAACTAAACTTATAATCAGAGGTGGGTACATTAATGAATTTTAAGTGTCCATCATTCGGCAATCAACAGTCGGGACACATTTCCGTCATCGTAAATCCATCAATATTTCAAGCCCAACTGTCAATCCGTCATTCGTTGACTAGACAGCAAAATGAGCGTCCGTCAATGTTTCCGTCATTCGAGGTGGGCATCCGTCAATCGTCATTCATCAATCCATCACCAAAACGGACGAAAACCCACTTCCGTCAATGCTAAATTCATCAATTTTTTAGAAGTTTCCCATCAACAGTCAACAAACTGGGCATGAGTCATTGACGGATTGACAGATCTTTCATCAATATTGATGGAATGCACACCTGTAGTATTATTGTAGAGGTAATGTATAAAGTGTCCAAATTGTGTTCCAAAACATGTGACTTTTTTTGCTTCAATATAAACCTAAAGCCCGTATTTCACTGAGTTGCGCAGGCTTGTGACGGTGTGTGCACGTAGCAAATGTTGCTTTTTCGGCAGACTTCCTTCAGTGTTGCAAAATGTTGCAAAGACACTCGCCAGACACTCAAACACTATACTCTTTTTCTTGTCTCCATCAAATATTCAAAACTCCTTTGCGACAAGAAAAAGAGTTTGAGAGGATGTGAGAGTATAAAGAGGGTTTGCGAGTGTATTTGCAACATTTTGCAACACTGAAGAGAAATCAAGGGCAAAAGATGTTAATACACAAAACGCATATAACCTTGTGCATTGAAGGTAATATTTGGAGGTATTTATTGACCAGTAATTGTGTAATTTCTCTGAACTGAGGTAGCGGTAGACTGATGCATGTTTACGATGCTTGGTCAGGTGACAAATCCAGAAAAAGGGTGAGGCTGTGATGTTCACAATGCGAGCCCGAGGGCAGATTGCCGTCAATTTCAATCAACAGCAGATGGTTGTAGAATGCCAAAATGTATGCACCCTAAAATGGATAAAAATGGATGGCTTAATCTCCTTTATTCTCACTATTAATTAGCATAACATGTTTAGACCAGTGGGGGCACATACAACACATTGTTGCAAATAATTAAGTCCCTTCAAAATGTTATTTTGGTAATTAAAGATTGCACATTTTTAAATCTGGACAGCAGCTGCTAAATATTGGAGGCATCCATTGAAGGTAAATTTAGCCTTTCAGCACCACAATAAATTTAACTGGGACATGACACAGCTCACTTGGATTCATCACCCATTGATGTAAATGTTTTTTCCATCATCCTTCCTCCTCAGCTACTCCGCTACTCTTGTCTTTCAAGAGTTAAATGTTCAGCAAAAACTATACAGGTTGGATCTCTTATTTTCAGTGTATTCATCACAGTTGAGCAGTAAAATATCCAGTTACTTTATACCCCTTCTCAATAAATAACATTTATTCTAATTCAGAAAAAGGAGAAGGATGATTTAAAGAAAATATATTTTGTCTTAAGGAGAATATAAATAATAATAATAGTGCATATAACATACCTGTCTTTACGACTGTTGGGTCAGGAGCAATCAGTTTAACAGTAACCTTGGGTAACATCCACTGCATCCAAAGGCTGACTTTTCCACTCGTCCCACCGATGCTGCTTGTTTTCTGCTCCAGGGTCACCGTGTCAGCAAAAGGACCATCATCACCTCCTGGTACTGAATCCCCCTGGGGACAAAAGGAAGGTTAAGTTTAGAGGGTGCCTCAGTAGTGTTTATTTTTAAATGTGCAATTACTGTAAATATAAGTAAAAAAGAACCAAATGATAAGTTGTATAGCATTTTTATTTCTAGGACACTTGTTTTTAACTGTTAATTTTATTTTTGGTCATCTATCTCCCATCTCAAAGTTGGTAAGGACATGATGATGATGGCAATGGGGATATTTTGTCTGCCCATGTCTTCTTGCGAGTAAATCTGTTGTCCAAACACATATTTGCATGACTGGAAAGCGAGAGACCTGCAAATAAACAATGCGGTAATTTGAAGCTCTAGAAATGTGGGATTTTCTCTTCTTTTTTTCCACAGCTTCTTCCATCGCTGCCTTGTAATGACAGATTATGTCATGGTTATTGAGCCTGGCTGTGGCTGGTGGGGGAGGTTATCAACCATCTCAATTAGAAACACCACAGCTGCTGGGATGATTACAGCTTCTTTAAGAGGATCCAGATGAGGAAACTATGTCCCCATTCCAAAGTTTGGGAAGGATAAGAGCAGAACACTAATTTGCAAATTGAATGTAATCTCACAGTTTGGAGTGGCTGACAACAAGGGCTCAGTGACAATCGCATTAAAAATATATATATGGATCGTGCGGATTTCAAAACCTTCAACATGATGGTGTATGGGGAACACAAAACACTGATGAGAAACATATGTCCCATTAAATATATTTTGCGATTTAAGCAAGAAGCAAAGGTTTAGGCACGTTCTCAGAATAGAACGCTTTTAAACTGATTAAAGACATTTAAGACAAAAGTATGATCAGATGTATCACTGAAGGAGAAATTTAACCACTGCATTATTTTATTATTAGCATTATTATTACTATAGAGGGCAGTTTGTAAATTCCACATACCATATTTTCCGCACTATAAGGCGCACCTTCAATGAATGACATATTTTGAAAAACATTTTTCATATATAAGGCGCTACATTAGAGGCTGTGGTTACGTTATGCATCCATTAGATGGTGCTGCGCTAAAGGGAATGTCAGATAGGTCAGTCAAACTTTATTAATAGATTACAAACCAGCTTTCTGACAACTCCATTCACTCCCAAAATGAATAAACAGCTGTTTTAGTATTTTCTCTGAGGTAAAGTGTTAGTATTAGTTCGCGGTCAAAGATGGCGGGATCTTCTGCGCATGCGTGTCACCGATCGTGCAGGGTCACCGATAGTGTCTTGACAGCGAGACCTGTTGTCGCTCAATACTGATCCATATATAAGGTGCACTGGATTATAAGGCGTATGGTCAGCTTTTGGAAAAAATTGAAGGCTCTTAGGTGCACCTTATAGTGCGGAAAATACGGTACATTACACATAAATCATCAAAAACATTAATTCCATCAACAAGATGAATTATATTCAAAGACATACAGTATTTACTTATGTTGTAAGTGAAATGTGTTCCAATCCACTGTTGTTGTATGTTTCCATGGAGAGAAACAAGATTGTTGTGTGTCAGTGTGCCTATGTAATAACAACGACTGGCAGCGAGTAACATGAGCCCAGCAGTAATGGTGCTGAGTCCGTCTTAAAAGATATAATGTCAACTGCCATTTGGGGACTAATTATTGCTGCGCTGGAGTCAAAACATATCCCTCGTGTGTGTGTGTGTGTGTGTGTGTGCGGTTACGACTGTTTAGTTTACAGTTCTAGCCAGTCAGTGGGATTACACTCTGTAATGTCAAGAGTCCAAGTAGAAGCTGGCCGCTGGCACAGTAGGACTGACCACAGTGTAGTGAAGAGTTGTTATGCTGTAACATTGGACTACAAAAAAAAAAAAAAAAAAAAATCCCAGCGTTTTTACAAATCATTCTGATGGTTCAAATATCTTAAAATTATGGGTTAACAATGTTTCTCGTTTCTGTATGTCCCTAGATCACAGTTCGCTTGAGATTTGACAAAGTAAGGGAACAAAATGGAGACTATAAAAATGTTTGTCTTTCGTGTGTACAGGAAAAAAATTGAAACAAAAAACTGCTTGTAGTAAAATCTCCAAGAACTTAATGATTCTCTTAAAAAAAAGTGTATGCAATAATACTGTTATGATGTATTTTAATTGATATTGGATAATATATAAAACATGGATGTCAAATTTGTTTTTGTTGTGGGCCACAACGTAGTTTTGGTTTTCTTCGGAGGGCCATTATGATTGTGAACCTTTTGAGTCTGATATTGATTCTTAAAACCATTAATTAATTATTTTAATATCTATTTTTCCCACAAATTCAGGCCATTATTTTGTGAATCTTACAGTGAAATTTACTGTTGAAATTAATTTCTTACATTTATGAAAAATCAACTTAAAAATCAACTTATTAGTATATTATTATAATAGAAGTATTAGGGAGTAGGACTAGATAAGTTTGTGTACTTCTTCCTACTCCTTTTGAACATGTATAATACAATTGACAATTTTCTTTTTCTCCTTTTATTTCAAACTTCAACTTGTATTTTATACTTGTGATGTGTTTATGTTAATATGTTTAATAAACCCAACCATCCAAAGACCGGACTTTTTGCAAATTAAGACAATTTAGAATCGTTTTTCATTTATATTTACAATTATTGAATTTGTATTATAAAAATATTTTCATCTCAACCTTGCTGATGTCAAGGTTTGTGTAGCACTTATGTGATTATAACTAGTAATTTAACCAGTAACTGCCTTCACAAAATTTGTTTTTATCATGTCCTTGATATTTAAGACGAATTGATGTTCTGTAATCTATCAATATCAGATTGATTTGAAATGAATCAAATTAGAATTGAACTGAACTTTTGTGAATTGAAATCAAATCAATTGAGGAAATTATAATTGATAGCCTGCCCTAGAAATAAATGCATGATCGCCTCATACTTACATTTATACCACAAAAAGGCTAGTAAATGGTTTTGAAATCAGAAACCAGTAAAAAACATTACCATATTTTCCGCACTATAAGGCGCACCTAAAAGCTTTCAATTTTTTCAAAAGCTGACCATGCGCCTTATAATCCAGTGCGCCTTATATATGGATCAATATTGAGCGACAACAGGTCTCGCTGTCAAGACACTATCGGTGACCCTGCACGATCGGTGACACGCCTGCGCAGAAGATCCCGCCATCTTGGACCGCGAACTAATACTAACACTTTACCTCAGAGAAAATACTAAAACAGCTGTTTATTCATTTTGGGAGTGAATGGAGTTGTCAGAAAGCTGGTTTGTAATCTATTAATAAAGTTTGACTGACCTATCTGACTGTTTGGTGGACATTCCCTTTAGCGCAGCACCATCTAATGGATGCATAACGTAACCCCAGCCTCTACTGTAGCGCCTTATATATGGAAAAAGTTTGAAAATATGTCATTCATTGAAGGTGTGCCTTATAATGCGGTGCGCCTTATATTGCGGAAAATACGGTACATTATTTTATTTTAAATGTGGGGTTGGTAACCAAAAATGCTTAACGTCTTTAAAAGTGAAGACAATTTTCGATTTTAGTACTTTAGCAAAAAACAACGTGAACACAAAATTTGCTTTGGCGGGCCACATAAAATGATGTGGTGGGCCAGATCTGGCCCCTGGACATTGAGTTTGACACCCATGACAAATTGTTTTCTTGAGCAAGGCCTTAGAGCACAAGCATAACAGAAAAACTTTGTGATACTGTTCAGAATGAGTTAACAATTACGTTGTCAAGAGCATGACGCTTGCCATGTAATCCACAAGTCAGAGGCTGAGCTTCGCTGTATTTGTTTACGGAGTAGTGTGTGACTAGGGTGTGAGGCAGTTATACATCATGTCTGCAATATAAAATCTTCAGTGTGGAAAAAAATATTTGAAATGAAATTGAACTGAGCAGTGAAGTGAACAATAAAACAATTAATGCAGCATAAAATAATGGCCTAGGGGTCACCAATAGTCTGGTGCAGTGATTTTCAAAATGTGGCCCCATAACATCGGTGAAACGCAACTCATTTGGTGTGACAACATCAACCTCTACCTCCTCAACACCCAGCCACATAAATCAAGGGGAGAACATTGGCAGTGCAAGTGACGCCCCCTCCCCGACCATCACCAGACATCAAGTCAGCAGTGAGCAAGCTGTCTCCACCCTGGCAAGGCAGCAGGCCTGTACAAAGTGTGTCCAAGAATGCTGAAGGCGTGCGCTGCTGAGCTGGGGGAGCCCTTACAACATGCTTTCAACATGAGTCTGCATCTGGGGAAGGTCCCAACCCGGTGGAACACATCACGTCTCATCCCAGTCCCCAAGAATCCAAACCCGAGTCACACAGAGGATTTCAGACTGGTGCCCCTGACTTCAGACCTCAAAAGAAGTGCCCCGAGTGACTTCTGCTCCCCGACATCAGAAAACCTGGATCCTCTGCAGTTTGCCTAATGGGCAAAAGTGGGAGCCTATGATGTCCTCCTTGCTTCACACTTGGACCTTCTTTTTTTGCTACTCTCCAAAGCTATGATGCCCATTGCATTACAGAACATAACCACATTTTGCATTACTTGTCCGCCTTCTTACCCACTTCCACGTATAACAAAGAATATTGACCAAAAGAAGCACAGTTTCCAATGTGGATCGACAATATATGTCTAGTAGAGGTGGAATGTTTTTGTAATATAAAAAAGTAGACCAAGATTAACCGATAGCAAACTTTTTTCACCATTATGACCTGCAACCTGTACAAATCTCCAACTTGCCTCTCAAAAACAAAAACCTCTCAGAACTCGCAGAAAGTGTGGCTAGCACACACACCTGCCACCATGCAAAGCATCTCTGATTAACCACAATTAAAGTCTAGCTGTTCTGGTAGGCTTTTCCAGACATTTTTGTTCCTGTCTAGCAGAAGCCTGAAAGCTTTGTTAAGAATGAGTTGGTTATTGGAACTGTTCACAATTCCCTCCACCTTGACAAAGGCCCAGGGTCCCAGTTGAAGAAAAGCAGACCCACAGCATAATGCTGCCACCACTAAGATTTACTGTAGGTATAGTGTTCTTTTGGTGATCAGGGGCCTCATTTATAAAATTGGAGGTCAGAACCTGCGTACAATAGTACGTACGTACGAAATACAAACCTCACGTACGCATTAAAAAAAAAAAAAAAAAAAAAAAGATTTATAAAACCATGCGTAGACACAAATACAAACACCTGCACACAATTTCCCTTTATAAATGCCACACGTCCCAACCGGTGTGCACAGGTGTTTCTACATCGTTGCCCGGCCCAAGTCCGCCCATTTTGTCCCATATTTGGCAATGCAAATCAACTAATCTGCACATTTATAAGAGGCACGTGTTAGCAAACAAATCAAAACAATGGATGGTCAGGGAAAGGCAAGAAAGAAGGCAAACTTCACCATGATGTAGGCTAGATTGAATTTTTAGGTAAACAATAATTAAAAGACAAAAGATAAAAAAATAAATAAAAAAAAACAAAAAAAAGATGCACACTGAAACCCTCATTGGAAAGGTGGAGTCATGGAAGGTCGTGATTTTTGAGAGTTAAACAGCATGAGGATCGCCAATAAATGCAAGCAGGCCGAAAATGTCTCAGATTAAAAAAAAACAAAAAAGAAAACAAAACGATAATAATAATAATAATAATAATAATAATAATAATAATAATAATAATAATAATAATAATTTCATCTGATACAAAGTTGAGCATAATACAATATTTTGACCAATTTAATGGTCTTTACTCAGACTTTACCAATGCACTACGGAAATTGAGTCAGAGGCAAAAATTAGGCGATCAATATAGGCTTTTCTATTATTGTTGTTATTATTAGTATGTATGTCTGGATTGCATGGTGAACGTTTATGACAGACTTGACGGGTGTGTTTCTTATATTTATTTATTTGCAGGACAAAAGCCTACAATTACATCAAGCAAAGATGCTTGTACCAGACTCTAGGTTTATAGCTAATTTGTATCCTTATTGTCTTGCGTCAATATGATTCTTATTTAGCCTTTAATGGCATTTGTGCCGGCGGGCGGGTGAAATTACTGTACTGTACTGTACAATTACTGTACTGTTGCGTGGCATGATGATGTAGGCCTAATGTGTGCGTCCACATTAGTTGTAATTAATATGATTTGTTTCATGAGGCTTTTTTTTAAGATAGGCGATCAATGACAGAATTCGGGCGTTTAAAATATTTACGTTCATTCACATGCGTTCTGCCCCGCGTGCTTGTGACATCGCAAAAAGTCTGGAGCAAAACAAACGGAAATGTGACCCATCATCCGGCATACATGGTGTTTGAGGAATCAAACTGCACCACAAAGCTGTGTGTGTCACTGTTTTCCCATATCTCCAGAATGTGCAGACTGCGTACGGAAGGTAGGTACAGTGGTATTCTATAAATATCACCTTTGGCGCAGAAATGTTCGTACGTAGGGTTTTGGCCTCATTTTGATCGTACGTGAGCTTTATAAATGAGGCCTCAAGTGTTTTGTGTTGTGTCAAACAACAAACAACAAATTTGCAATTATGGTCAAAAGGTTCAAACTTGTTTTAATCAAATTACAGCATTACACATTTCTCCACATGAGCCGACTTTGAATGACTTTATTTGTAACAAAAGGCTTATGTCAAACCTAGCATGTAGCCCAAACATATGAAGATGGGAGATTAGGGCTGTGCAATTAATCGAAATTATGTACCAAAAATAAATGATCTTCCTATTGCAAAATGCACACGCTGCACTCCAACTTCAAATTTTTGCCAACATAAACACATATATATTTTTATAAATATATATTATTATAAATTCTGTTTGGTCCAAAAGGAACTTACATAATTATAGTGTTTCCATTTTTTTTTTGAATTGGTCTTAATATTTTTAAATGGTTACATATTTTCTCGTTTTGTACCAAAAAAAAAAATAATAATCATTTGAATAACTGTGATTTTTATTATTGTTAAAATCATTTTGATTATTATTTTTTCCTATAACCGAGCAGACCTATGGGAGATTGTTGTCACGTGCTAAACATAAATTTGCCAGAAATTGTTGCACCTCCTTATTGTTGGCAGTCTCCCTAACTAACCAATTTTCTTCTTAGCATTTCACCAGTTTTGAAAGGGAAGCCAAATTTGTGGTAATGCCACTGTTGTGTATATTTATATATTTGAGCAATGAGCTCACGCTAATGCTGTGGAAGCTCTCTGTGAATCATGTTTTTTTGCTCTTAAAATATGACGAGGGATATAATCAGGAAAAGCCTACAAGGCAAGCTAATTTTAATTTTGTGGGTGTTAATCAGAGGCAGTTTAATTGCTGGCAGGTGTGTGTGTGTGTGTGTGTACTGACTCTCATTTTACATGAGTTTTAATGTGACTATTAATAATGAACACAGCCACATCTTCACTTATAAGTGCAACAGTTAGCTTAGTTACTTTACTTTACCTCTTGATTTTTTTTTCCTCCTCCAATCAAGTTGTGCATGCTCGAAGTCATGGGAAAAAGTGTAGATATTATTTTTCTTGATGCATCTTTTTTTGTAATACAAAAAACAGAACATTCGAACACATTTATATCAACTTTAGATAAATGTAACGCCTTTAAAGCCTTTCATCACTTCAGACTTCACTGACCTGCTACAATCCCCACACAACACTCCCCATAAACCTCTTTTCCTCTGATACAAAGTTTATTTCCCAACAATACAGGACCGGGGTGACAAAATCTTGTCCATTGCTGCTCATCCCTATGGAACACATTTCCCCAACACACAATTTCCTGCAACTGCACAGGCATACACACTGCTACATCACTGCTAAAAATCATCTATTCAAAATTACATTTTATAAATCTAGCGTTTACATATAAGTGGTTTGGAAAATGGATGGATGCTGTTTTTACATGTTATTTTAGTTTCAAGTTATTTTGTGACTATTCCAACTTTAACACGAGTACCAATAAATTTGCTCTCGTATAGATAAGATTAAATAAATAATTAAATACGTACACCTAAAACAAAACTGAAATACAGAAAGAAAATTAGCTCACTTGCAAAAAAGAGGAAAAAAAGAGGAAAAAAAAGAAAGAATAAAACACTACAAGGACACCATTTAGTTCATGTTTAATCCCTCTAACTAAAATTACCCCTGCTCCACTCATCAAGGTGATAACTTAAAGAAAACATGAGGCGGGTTCCTGCACATTCCTAAGCTGCCAAGTTGGGGCCCCAAATACACACACATATCCTCTTTTTCCCACACCTTCAAAAGTAGTATACAGTTTAATTTTGGGGCCTCTGCGCTATACATGGGCAACGGATCCAAGTTTATTTTTGCTGCAAAGTTTGTCTTTCATCATTAGAAAGGCCCAAATACTGGCAGACAACAGCAGGCTGTGAAGTGTCAGAGAATGAAAGCGGGAAGGACAGACATCGGCGAGCTGAGAGCAGATTAATAATAATCTGTTATTTTGAATGTGCTGTATTAAACAGTAAAATTAATTTTAAAATAGATTAAAAACACAAGATGTGCAAATGTAAAAAAAATAAAAAATAAAAATAAAAAAAATAAAGCTAGAACAGACCAGTCAGCGTGTAAAATTCTGAACAAGATTTTTATTTTATTTTTTAAAGGTTGACTTTTCAGGCAGTCTGTGTTGCACAGGTCAAGGTGAATGTTCTGCCAAAAGAGGTGAGGCGGGCAGGTGGCACATTGATATATCAATATATATCAGTAATTGCACATAAAAAGGCTAATGTTGAAAATGCTAAAATAGAGACGATAGCATTACTGTCAAAGAAAACAATAAAATAAGGAAAGAAATAAGAAGAAGAGCGAGGGGCGAAAAGAGGAGAGATACAAATATTAACTATGGAAGTATTTAAAATGTGATGTGGATCTAAGTATTTGCAGTGCTGCATTTGCAAATGATATAGCAGATGATAATGAAGACGTGAGGGAGAGGAAGGGTCCAAAGTGATGAGGGTGGCCAAAAAGGTAAGACTTAAAACAGTTGGAGGGGATGTACAGATGCCAGTAGTGGTTGATATATTGAAGAGGATGGCGGTGTAAAAGACTATCACAAATCAAGGATAAGAATGATGCTGAGCAAATAAGACAGTTGCCACTAGAGGCCATTGACGATTTTTATTCAGTCTCGTTCTGTGCTTTCGAGGAGGCAAAAACAGATTGGAGTAAATCAAACAGGATGTTATGAGAAAGAAAGAAAGAAAGAAAGAAAGAAAGAAAGAAAGAAAGAAAGAAAGAAAGAAAGAAAAAAAGAAAGAAAAAAAGAAAGAAAGAAAAAAAGAAAGAAAAAAGAAAGAAAGAAAGAAAGAAAGAAAGAAAGAAAGAAAGAAAGAAAGAAAGAAAGAAAGAAAGAAAAAGAAGTGAGCAATAAAAGATGATAAGAGCAAAATAAGGCATTAATGGCAAATTTGTTTTTTCTTTAAAGTTGATTCCTTGAATTAGTGACACTAACTTGCCACATCTTGACATAGAGGAGGTAAATCTTCACATTTGGCAGCATTAAGGCATGCTAGTGTGTTGTGATAGGTGGGTGGAGGGCAGTGCTTTGCAGTTGGCAGAATGAGACGTGGGGGTGGGTGTGGCGGATTGGGGGTTTTGCACCATGAGTGACTTTGTGAAATGGAAGATTACTCTTCTGTGGTCAGGAATTATTCAATGTCTGTGGAAAAATGAAAAATATATGGAAAATATGACTCTTACGTTTATTACAGAATATAAAAAAACAACAATAAGTCCGTAATTAATCTACATTAAAACAGGAAGAAATACATAACTAAGTGAAAAAGAAAATTGTGTCTATGATAGGAGTGTGAGGATATATCGATATTGCGATAAATCGTGATACTTGTCTCGCGATAAATTATTGATACGCCTATGCAAGTATTGCAATATTGTAGTTAATATACAGCCACTATAATGGCTCCTTTGTTTATTACTTATTGAGCAATTACTTGGCAGGCCGCTAGGGGGAGAAATTCATAAGAGTGGTGGGGAAATGTACGCAAGACTCATGAGCTTACTTTTACTTGTGTAAGACATTTATCTGTCCAGCAACTGACTCAGTTCTGCATACGTTTCTATGAAAAAATGTGTATTATAGCTTCAATTTTAACATTTTAAAACTTATTTTATGTTTCGACTTTTTGAAGCACACAATTTCTGAGAAATGTTCATTTATTTGGATTTAATATTTAAGCAATTTTATTTATTTATTTATTTATTTATTTATTTACTTGTGCAATGTTACACAAATAATTGTCACAGTTTATAAAATGAAACAATTGACTATGTAACTGACAGGTGGCATGACCATAGTGTTTAAGAAAGACACAAATTTGTTCACAGAAAGTTGTTAAAGACATTTGTATTTGTTTAAAAAATACACTAAAGTACTCACTGTGAAGAAGACACCAGTTTTAATATTATGTTTCAGTAATGGTACAAAAAGGAACTATTTTCTCATTGAAAAAACATCAGTTTATGCCTTGAGTAGTTTTATCCTAGATTATCGTGGATTTATTACCTGACCAATATATTGATAATTGCGGTATCATCATATCGTGAGATAATCATTATCGTCGGCCATGTAAAACATATTGTATCGTATCACGAAGTACCCAGGTGTTCCCATCCCTAGTATACGATGGTGCGCAATTGCCATTTATTGAATGACATCATTGGTAGTGGGGATGGGTAACAAGTTGGCATGTGTTGTGGCCTGGCTATGGTTAAAATATAAGGAGTAGGAGGCGGTCACGGGCTGTGCTTCTTGGGGAGAGAATGCTGCCACTACTGCTGAGACTTATCAAAACAGATCCTACATTCTTGCTTAATCATCAACCTTCCACAGGACTAAACACTTCTACCAATGTTTGTACTTGAGTAAACAGTTACAAGTGGGTTGTCAGGGGACTCGAAGGCTGTGTTACAGACACACGCACAAAGCCCGTCTCTGACTAACTAAACTGTTGCCTTGCCACTGGTTCCACAAATGAAGCAAGGATAAACAAATGTTGATGGCTCGAAAATTAACGCAGAAACAGATGCGCATAGGCATATGGTATGAAAATACCATGAATACTGACTAACTTTATTGGCTCTCGGATGTCACAATGTTGTTTCTATGATCCCGGAGGGCCACACATTTCTGACAGGTCCAATGTGGTCAAAGAGTAGTCATTAAATCACTGGCTGGTTGCCAGAGCTTAACAACACAAACACTCATCTAGACCATCATTTTAATGGAGCTGGCTTTTCAACCGCTCACAAAAATCTCACGAACAACGAGAGATGAAAAGGTTTACGGGTTTACTAATAAACTTCGAAAGAATTTCACAGTTAGTATTACCGCTGGTTTTTAGTCAAAATATACCTTGTTGTAGTGCTTTTGGTAAATGTGTCTTTTTCTGTGTTTTTATTTATTTATTTATGTATGTATTTATTTATTTATTTTAATTTATTTTAGCTCTACTGTGATAATAATGACATTTAACTCATTCACTCCCAGCAGACATTTTCGCTCCCGGCTGTTTTTCTGGATTTGGCCTGATTTTGCAAGGCCCACAGAATATTGTGTTCTATTGCTATCAAACCATGGAACCTATCAAAAGTAAGATTAGAGTCTCTTCTTTCATCAGGGGGAAAAAAAAATGCAATTTGGATCTGTTTCCGTTTTGCCACAATTAACATTAGAATATAGCTAAGTTTCATTATTATTCACTTTCTTGGTGAAAACACTGGCAAAAAGAGCCTGTTGCAACATGTCCCTAGATCTATTATATTCTGCTGCTACCTGATGGCCGCTTTTGTAATGACTCCCATTGCTTCAACCGTTTTCCGCAGTCGAGAGGCTGCATCAAAGCCTTCTGTACGCTCTAGCATTAAAAAAAAAAAAAAAACGTCTAAATACATCTTTGGGACACTTAAATATTTAAAATAGATCATCTTTATACGTTTTTGGGAGCAAATGAGCAAAATTATGGCCACCACAATTTTTATACTGTACATACATGGGCATGAATGATATAAATACCATACACTGTTTATTGCCACCATCATTATTGCTTCTACCCTTTAACTAGGATAACCATGTATTACCATCAATAGAGAAACAACATCATAAATAGTCTTAAAAACAGACCATTCAATTAAATGCAAAAGCTGAATCACTAGTTTGCCTATACAAAGACAATTATGTCATATGTTTCTGCAACAGGTTTGACGTTTGCAAGAAAATATCTGGATGTTCTGCAATGCTACTGTCAAACTAGTAGATGAAGAGATGAAACTAAAGTGCGGCTTGCCAGCTCAGGGCCTGGACACATTGCTAGCATCATCAGAAAATATTTTACATTGAATCTAAACACATGGGTGATACAAGACAAGACAATGACAAAGGAAAGCAGTGAATCAACAACAGAATGGAAAAAAAAAAAAAGACGAAAATACACCTTCTGGAGTGTAGCCCAGACCTCAGCCTCATTTAGATTCCGTAGAAAGACCACAAGAGTGATTCACACTAGACATCCCAGGAATATTGATGAACTTAAAAAGTTTTCTCAGGAAAAATGGTCATTTGATCGGCAACTATTAGAAATATTTGGTTGATTCTTTTGATGCCAAAGGAGGTTGAACCTGTTATTAAATCCAAAGGCTCAGATAGTCCCGTACAATAACAAACCGCACCTGCACCCCGGCACTATGACTTACAATTGTTTGTGCGGTATTAGTTCGAGAAAACTGTACTTATCTATTGTGACTTAGATGAAGACCAGATCACATTTTATGATCAAATTATGCAGAAATCTGTCAGAAAGCTGTCCGGTAGCCCTGCTGCGCTGGCTGTCCGCCCATTGTGGTGCCGGGTGGATGAGGTGGGGGGCGGGTGGGGGTGGGGGTCCTGGGGGGCGGGCGTGCCACCTACACCCGCCGGGTTGGGTGAGGCCCCGCTGGTCGCTCCTCTTACTCACTTCACTAGCTTGCACTATACACTTTGTAAATATACACATAGGGCACACAACACATTTCTTGGTAGGGTGGGGAAGGGTGGAAACACCGTCTTCACCCTTCAACTCCCCTCCAATTTTAATGCACCTCACGTCCAAGGGGAGGGGTGAGTTGGGGCGGGGAGCCATCAGAGGGGATGGACTGCAGTGCCTGGCAGCGCTGTGGTCCCCCCCATTTGTGTCCCTGCCCCACCACTTTGTCCCTCCATTCCCTTTTTTAATGCACCACACATATACATATTCATTTTTTTGGGGGGGATACGGGTGTGTCGGAGTAGGGGAAATTTTTTCCCTCTGCTCCGACTCACCTGCTCCCAATTTTAATGCACCACACGCACACACGTATATACACTGGGTGGGGCCACATTCACGGTGTAAGGGTAGAGCTCGCCAGTCGGCGAGCTGGCGGACTCAGTAACAGGGTTAGGTGTCACTATTACTCTGGCGTGACGACCGGGGCCTCTCCCCACCGGGCTCGGTGTTCTGGTGTTCCGCCTTCTCCCCTGGTGCTTCCTCCTCTGCTTCCCCCCTCCCGCCGCTGTGCAAATCTCGCGCGGCTGGAGGTGGGGTGGGCACATCTTCCCTCTCTGCGCTGCTGCCCGGTGCCGGTTTCCGGCGGGGGGGGGGGGGGGGGGTTCTCGCGGGGGGCCGGGTTCGCGGGGGGGGGGGGGGGGGGGGCGGCCGTCGGGGGGGGGGGGGTGGCTTGTTTGGGGGGGGGGGGTGGAGGTATGGGTGGGTGGGGGGGTTGGGTGCTGGGGGTCGGGGTGTGTTCGGGGGTTTGGGGGTCGGGGGTGGTGGGGCCTGGGTCGTGGTGGATGGCGGGTTTGGGTGGGGTGCGGGGGGGTCGTGGGGGGATGGGGGCTGGGGACCGGTGGGGCGCTGTGGGGGCCCGCTGGGCCTCGTTCTGCGGCCTTGGGCTCGGGGGTGTGGGCCGGGGCTGGGGCGGGGGTGTTCCGGGTGTCTGGGTCGGCTCGCCGACCGGTGTCCGCTCGGGTGGCTTGGGGGTGGCCTTGGTGCTGCCGCGGCCTGGGGATTCCGGGGGGGGGGGGGGGGGGGGGGGGTGCTCGCTTTGCTGGACCGCGGTTGACGGCTTCTTTCTTTGGTGGTGGTCCTTATGCATGCCAGATCCGTCGCACCAGCATCTACTGAAACTCAACAGAAGTACCCTCTCCCTCCCACAGCCCCTTGAATCAGTTGGTGCTGGTGTCTGTGGTTCTCACTTTGCTTTATCTATCCTTCCCTCCTTCCTCTCTTTAGTTTTTCCTCTGGTCACTTGAGATCTTAATTTATTAGAAGTATGAGGTTTCTGGGGTTGGCATAAGACTCTGGTTTTGTAACCACGCAGGAGGGGTCTTGTTAGTGCTGGACTTCACTTTGATGGATTGGATGTACTGGCTTCTATTGATCTCACTCTGCCTTATCGATCCTTCCCTCCTTCCTCTCTTTAGTTTTTCCTCTGGGCTCTTGAGATCTCGCTAAATTTGCTGGAATTTAGAGGCTTCCGGGGTTGGCGTAAGACTTTGATTTTGTAATCATGGGGAAGGCAGGAAGTGTTTGGTCGGTGCTGGATGTCACTTTGATTTACCTTTCTTTTCTCTTTATTTCTTTTTTTTTCTGACCTTTTCTCTGGTCTCCTGACCATTTAAATCTTACGACTCTGGCAAGATTCTGAAGTACCTGGTTAAGGCGAAGGGTAATGGGATATTTATAAGGTTTTAGGTGAATGAATGAGTATAAATTTATACGTATTTGCATGCACGCACACGCACGCACGCAAACGCACGCAAACGCACACACGCAAACGCACGCACGCACGCAAACGCACAAAAAATAAATAAATAAATAAATAAATAAATAAATATTTTACATTGAATCTAAACACATGGGTGATACAAGACAAGACAATGACAAAGGAAAGCAGTGAATCAACAACAGAATGGAAAAAAAAAAAAAGACGAAAATACACCTTCTGGAGTGTAGCCCAGACCTCAGCCTCATTTAGATTCCGTAGAAAGACCACAAGAGTGATTCACACTAGACATCCCAGGAATATTGATGAACTTAAAAAGTTTTCTCAGGAAAAATGGTCATTTGATCGGCAACTATTAGAAATATTTGGTTGATTCTTTTGATGCCAAAGGAGGTTGAACCTGTTATTAAATCCAAAGGCTCAGATAGTCCCGTACAATAACAAACCGCACCTGCACCCCGGCACTATGACTTACAATTGTTTGTGCGGTATTAGTTCGAGAAAACTGTACTTATCTATTGTGACTTAGATGAAGACCAGATCACATTTTATGATCAAATTATGCAGAAATCTAAGCTGTTTTCTTGCAACTCAGTATTATGCTAAAACCTGCTCTATTGTATATCAAATGTTTATCTCTTTGCTCAGTGCTTAAATAATAAATCAACAGCATAAGTGTGTACCGAAGTCTTAAATAGCATGTTTAAATGCGTCATCAATCACACATAGCATGGTCGCAATTTGGCAGGACTTACGCACAGTGAAAGTAAAAAAAAAAAAAAAATGAGGCCAAAGTATTGAGACTAAATGACGAAGTATAAAGAACAGAAAGAACTAATATGTATGAGCTAGAATAAGTAGTGGTATCATTCAAATTCCTGTCCATCAGAGGCATGATGGCCATTGGGATGTTCGGGAGACGTCCCAAGCGGACGGTCCATTATACAGTGGCTTTCCAATTATACCAGAAATGTACTGTATCGTAGACCATCCCCCAAATACCTCCCTACCCCACTGTTCTGTTGACAAAACTATTTTATTGTGTCCCGCCCCCTCCACCAAAATAAATGGCAAAGACACCCATGAAAATATCTACTTTTGTTTGCTTGTTTAAAAAAAAATAAAAATAAAAAAAAATATGCAAGACAAACTCCAAACTACAAACACAAATTGGGGCAGAGTAAAGGTTGCCTTTGAAAGTTAAATTTTTAACAATTTCTTAACAGAGCATCAACACTTATTAACAAATTAAGTGTAGCTGTAAAACAAACCTCAGTAGGTGATCCCACATCTGCAGATGGGCTATAGGTGCTGGTGTCAGGCAGAGCTGTACCAGCACTGCTGTGTACTGAGGAGGATGGAGCAGCACCAGCAGGGGGCTCCGGGATACTGGCCGACTGACGCAAGATGCCATGCTTCTGGAGACGAGCCCATGTTGACGTCCAGCTGAGAAGGAGCTTGTACAGCAGTTGCACCTGAAGAGAGACCAAAAAAAGTTAACCAAAAAAAAACAACAAAAAAAAACAACGTAGCTTTCAGTAAATGTGGGCCGTGTAAAATACAAGATAAACCTACAAAACATAACAAGCATCTTAGTATTTGAAAGCAGATTCTAGTATTTTGGACCAAAATATCCAACAGATGCTTTGAGGGAGTTCTCATGTAGAGGTCATTACCACTGGTTTGGCTTGACTGTTTGGTAGTTGTGTGACACTAAATCTTGTTACAGCTTGAAGAGGCGCAGGACAGAGACGAGTAGCCAGAGATGGACCACAATCCATTCCCATACTCTCATGAACTACAACACTGATTGATTTTGTCTGACTCCAAGGAAAAAAAGGCATTATTTTGAATGCGCAATCATTTGAAAGGGTAACACGTGCTTTACTATTCCGATTTTTTTCTTTATCTATAACAACACAAATCCCAACGAATTAGCCACAGAGGAAACTTCTGTTGTCTCATCAATTTCCCATTAAAAAAAACTCACCACAGTAAGGAAAAACCGAAGGCTTGGCGTCAAAGTGTTCGGAGCAATTTATCATGTGCTCACTTGAGGCCCTAACTTTAAACAACAACAAAGCCAAAAACATGAGTGGAAAACATGACAGGGGAAAGCAGGGGGACATGATGTGATGCTTTCAGTTATTCATGCATTCAGCTAAGACTTATTTAGACAAAAGCGACACTCTTTCACCATGAGCTCAGATGTGGATTTCAACTGTTTTGCTTCTGAAGCCAACCAAACCCCTCTAGAATTCCACCCTGTCCCTACTACCGCTAGCCCTTTGAAAGTGGAAGGTGCGTTATATGAGAACACACAAAATAACTTTAAACAACTCCAAACACAATTGTATTTTTCTCAGCTGCTCATTCGCCCACACATGCAAGCCTGTTAGCACATACATTAGAGGGAATTCTCTCTATAAATAAATGGAAATCAGCGCAATTCCTTACAGCTGGCTTATTTCAAACATGTCTAGGAAGACCTGCTAACGCTAGTCCAGCAGCCATGCAGCGGTAGAGCCAACAGCTGTCAGCCATACCCAAGCAAGTGGACTGTGCCTCAGGCAGCAGACCTGACACCAAGCACCATTCACCGAGCTGAGGCCAGTAAATCAACTCAAACACAAGACCTACAGAATAGAGAGCGATGGAGCTAGAGAATGACTGTCATGGTCAATAAATTAACACTATTCAGAGCTAAGACTTGACTGTAATCCCTATTGCTACCGTAAGAATGTTAGGATATTGCTATATCCAATTCACATGGGGGCATATTTTCCCGTTTGTGCTGAAGTCAATTTTCTAAATGCTTTTCCTGTGCACTTTCAAGGTGAGGCGACTCTCCCATCAGGCTTCTGAATCGGCTGAGCCAATTATCGGCGCCGATATTCAGCTTTTTGATGAATATCGGTATCAGCCATTTTGAAGAACCATATGGCCTAAATAGATCCATTTAAAAAAAAAAAAAAAGTGTTAACTTCAGGGAACTAATTATTTACATTTTCAGATATTCTGCTGACTCTGGGAACTCTCTTGCTGTTTTTGTTTGAAATTAAAACTAAGATAAGTAAAATTTTAATACTTTCCATATTTTGGAAAACTTTATTTACGGTACAAAACACTAGGGTGCTATTTACTTCATTTTTTTTATTATTATTATTATTTTTTTTACTTTTGAAGACATGCTACTGCCCGTGGGAGATCCCTGAACTTTTTGTTTGGTTTTAAAACAAATATGTCTATTGACAAGATCTTTTTTTAAACTCTAATATTTATGAACCCTAAAAATCACTCAATAAGCAGATGTTCAAAATAAATAAATAAATAAATAAATAAATAAATAAATAAATAAATAAATAAATAAATAAATAAGAGATGGAGCTTCTATTTCTTTTTCAAAATTTTGATGCTAATATTTTCCCTTTTAGTGAAAATGAATACTGGCTACAAATATCGGTTATCAGTAGGCCTGCCACGATAAGAGCAATATTGTGATATCACAATATTAAAACTGCCACAATATCGTCGTCATCATGTTCACAATGTTTAAAAGGAACACATCTGTTAAAAAAAAAAGTCAGGTTGATTTCAATTTGTACAGAAATAGCACCCTCTAGTGGCTATTTTATTAGTGGAATTTAATTTTCATTAGGGATGTTTTGGCCTCCTATGTTTAAAATTATGCTAAATGCCAGATGAAGGGGAACCTAATTTGCTTATGAAGCTTGCATTAGCAAGTAAGAGTCTCACTGTTGTTATTAGAGATTATAGGTGGTTTATATGCATTGCTGTTATGTACAAAAGCACAATATTGTGCTTTTTTTTTTTTAGTATGAGCTCTTTTTTTTTTTTTTTTTACAATACTGTTATCTTTTTTAAACATCGGCAACAATATTATGATGATTATCGTATTGTGACCTTCATATCGTGATAATATCGTATCGTGATGTTTGGATATCGTTACATCCCTAGTTATCGGCCTCTCCTTGACTACTAATAATCGGTGTTGTATTGACCTTGATAAAACCATATCGGTCTATCTCTACTTTTGACACACCCATCATTGATATACAAAACATATATATGGAATTGGAGGGGAGTGGGTTTACTCTGGCCGCCGCTAAAAAAACGCTGCATTGTTTGACTGATCATTATGAGCAGAAAAAAACTGTAGGAAAGAGATTCATCAGGTCTAAGTATTAGTAATGACTCAGCATATAATCAAAAAAGCCATACCCAGCACTGCCAGACATGAGCATGCCATTTCAAAAGGAATTAGATTCAAAAGACAAAAAGAAATGTTCCCAGACCAGCTGTTCAAATAATGGGCTTTTCACCACCAACACATTACGTACTATTGTTTGTTTCTGGTACCAATTTCACGTCTCATCTCTGCGGTCTGAGACATCGTAACCACTCGAAAGGTTACCCCAATAAAGTGTTTACAGAAAACCTAATTTCATACAGCTAATTCAATTGGCATGTGCGTGCACCTTTGATTATAACCATGAAACAACATAGTCAAATAGCTGGAAGGCAAAAATGCTCTTTTTTTCCCCCACACCAATCTGTCATAAAGATGGCCTCACCAAAAGTAAAGTATATTTACATCAGGTTCTACAATGGGTATAAACAATAGTCTGACAGATTCTTTTATTTTGACCACAAATAAGGCAAAGCAATTTCATTTAAGAATAACACAAGGTATGAAATAAGAACTTTATCGGGATAAAATCAGATGAAAAAAAAGAAGAATGGAGATAAATTTCACATCATGATTAGTGGTAATATCAATAATACACTTTTCATTGATATAGGAAATGCAAACAGACAGAGAAATACCAAATACAAGTACCGGGAAACAATGCAGCATTTGCTCGTTATTTTCAATCACAAACCTTATTTACTCTTGGACACTATACACTGCAAAAAGCCACAACACAACTGAGTAGTTAATGCATGCAAGACCTCACAATCACATCCAACTGTGTTTATTTATTAAGGCAGTCTTTTTTTCAAGTGAAAATATAACTCTAAATATGCAGGGTTTTATTTCAATGTGCATATGTCGACAGTACAAGCGAACAAGAGCAACAACTTGTGTGTTCAGCATTGCTAATGTTTGTGATTTTGGTGCTATATTTAGCAACTATTCTGACTACTAATGCTAACCATATTTATTTTTATTTTATTTTTTAAAAGGAGGGGGAAAAAGCAAATGCTACTTATGTTAGCAACTTTCCCATTAGTTGCATACTGGAGGTAAAAGGGGAATTTTCCCTAATGATTTGTGAGTTCCAAGAACAGCTAATATCAATTAGTGGTTTGGGCTCATAATGTCAGCAGACTTGTGAAAAAAACAAACGATGCACACTGTAGACATCGTTTGTGAATGTTGTAAACAGTGATATAGAGTTGATAATATACGTATAGTAGATATTATTCAACGCATTGTATGCATGAATGGCATCGGTGCATCCCTCAACTGAAAAACATAGGAGGTGTCACCAGCTACTTCTGAGATTTATGACTGACCTGGGGGTTGGAGCACTTGACTCGGACGGGCTGCAGATCAACATGGAGGCAGACGACAAAAGAGTGCCTCCCTTCTGAAAAGTTTGGCGACTTATGTGATGTGACTGCCAGCGTGGAGGTACACCCCATTGGCTTCAGGAGGCTCAGGCTGCGCTGCTGCCCCAGCAGCGTGTACACACTAAACTGACTCAGGCTAATTGTCCATGGGAAAGCATCACCTGGTGGGTGCATAAATCAAAGAAAGAAGGAAGACATGAACATTTATCAAACAATGCACATCAAAACTGAGACAAATTCCAAGAGTGTAATTCACTTTACAATAATATTTTGTTTGTTTTGTTTCCCATTGATTTGTACATTATTTTAAGATGAGACTTACTCATACTGTATGTTTTCACTCTTCTGGTGTATCAGTGCTACTTCATTGATGCTTGTAATAATGACACATTTCATAACTATGCACACTTCCTGTCTATCTTTGACTGCCTTGCTACACATTTTTATTTTTATAATAACCCAACATTTGTTTAAGTCTTGCGATAGGTGAAGTCACTTCTTTGTTGCAAAAATATGTTGCTTAATTCTCATATTTGCTGATATTTGTCCAACTATATCGTGTTTATACCCTAAATGTATGTACGGCATTGTTTTTTATTTTTTTTTTATTTTTCTTTTTGCTGGACAACTAGAAAGATTAACACCAAATACTGGTGACAAACCACTTTGGGTATGTTAACATATATGGCCAACAAATATGATTCTGATTATGTTCTTTTTTGGGGGATTATTGTACAACATTAACCTGTACTGATAAATAAAAAGCCAACATTTGCTGCACAAATGTGATTTTCAAAGCACACACTTGTAATTGTTACGTCTCTGTTACTTTCAATGGAAAGGGAGGGTTGACATACATTCTTAAAATATTGACCATCCTTTTACCAGCAATATTCCAGAGGGTACTGATGTTTTTGTTGTCATTTTTTTGTATCAGATTTTTTAAATCTGTAACATGCCCAATTCTGATGTCAGTGGAGAGCTTAAAAAAAAAGTGTGGTGCCCCCAACTTTTGTTATTTTAAGAAAAATAAACTGCTGGACTGTCAGGGCTTATGTCAACTTTGCCAGGTGTGCAGACCACATGTGCAAGAATCTCTCTCTATCTCTCAAAGCCGGTCTACTTAAGTTTGTTTGTCTTTTGTCATGGTAAATGAGTACTATACGGTCAAAGGTTTGCTTAGTGATGAAAAGGCCATAATGATGATGAATTCCCATCTTACATCTCAATGCTATTATTAGCTCCATGTATTTAAATTATCCAATCTCTAATTGTGATTAAATTCATATATTAAAGTCATTTCATAATTATAGCAAACATCAGACTAGGGCTGTGAAAAAAAGTCGACCAATTCGACTAGGTCGACTTTAAAAATAGATCAAATTAAAAAAATAAATAAAAATACGTCGAGGCTCCACCCGGAACCATGTTTGCGCCGCCGCGGTCCATGTTTCACACGGACCTTTTATGCCTACACGCAGCGTGTGTTGCGTACATGGAGGAGGACACTCAGGACAGAGTTAAAAAAAAAAAAAAAAAAAAAAGACTCCTGGCACTCCCCTAACAAAAGAAAAAGAATGTCTAGAGTTTGGGACCATTTCAAGAAGATTGAGAGGACAAATAGTTATTTGCAAATTGTGCAAAACAACAATGGCGTACCATCGCAGTACGTCATCAATGATGCAGCATTTTAGGGGAAACATGCATATGCAGTGCTTGAAGAAACCAGAGCAAGGTAAGTTTAGTTATTATTATTATTATTATTAGTGTGATAATATTGCTATTTAGAACGCAATGCACTGCACTGTATGGTGACCGGAAGTTACCGCTGAAGGCGCCGCTAGACGACTGCGAGCAGCAATGCATTGCTAAGCTAACTGTCTAACTCCACTGCTCATTCCCCGAGATATGCAGGCAGTATGGCCCACAATATCTTGCCTTTCACACGCACGCACATTCGTTGAGCCGCTACGGGTAACGAACGGCCGGGAGGGTAAAAAAAGAAGTCGAACACTGTGTGCGTGCGTGCGTGTGCACAGTGGGGTATATGCCACGGAAGAGGCGGGACGTGATTTTGCACATCAGTTTGTTTCCGGTCCGGGTTGCGAACGCGTAACCGAGGGGCACAAAGTCGGAAGCACAAGTATTTTTGACGCAGCCCACACGTCGCAAACCGAACCGGAAACAAACTGATGTGCAAAAACAGTCCCGCCTCTTCCGTGGCATATACCCCTCTAGACTGTAAATGGAAGACTATTATTGTACAGGAAATATAAGGAACAATGGGTATTTATATCCAGATTATCCACTCAATTCAACACACGTTGAACATTTGCAGCCTCAAAAAAAATAAAAAAATAAAATAAAATAATAATAATAATAATAATAATAATAATAATAATAATTAGGGGTGTTAAAAAAAATCGATTCGGCGATATATCGCGATACTACATCGCGCGATTCTCGAATCGATTCAATAAAAAAATCTATTTTTTTTGTATTTTTTTTTTAAAGAGCTCAGAATTGTTTGTTTTTTTTTTGTGTGTGTGTGTGTGTGTGTGTGAATCGATTTTTAAATTCACTGCCAGTCATTATAGAAAATTTTTACATTTCCAATACTCACGTGATATTACATTCAATAATTATATATAAACCGAATCTACCAAATGACAAAATAGACTCCCTACTTTTTGTCCCGTCCCGTTCTTTTATAATTGACAGCAGAAAAATGTAGGTTTGCCAAAATACAGCCATTTCTCCCATGGACTCTGAAACTGTGTTTATTTCCTATAAAATGGGGCAATGATGTCATCTACCGGTGGTTGGGCATCAGTAAAGTTGTTTCCAAGTTTGATATTTACAGTGGAGCATGCTCAGATTCGCCCCCATTTAGCACCGCTCTAAAAAATACAATTGACAAGTATACTTGTCAAAGGCAGTGAATGAGTTAAACTTCCATTTTTAATGGAAAAATATTCAACAAAACGTCTGACTTCGGGTTAGGATTCACACCTTGAGCATGGAAGAATGTTATATGAACGGAACATTAAGCCTTAATATTTTATTTTAATGCTGTTCAAACATGAAACAGATTACAACCTCTATAAGACTGAAATTTCAGAAAAATAAATAATACATTTTCATATAAATCTTACACTCTACAAGCTTACTGATTGGTATTTTCTAAATTTGAATAAAAAAAAATCGCAACAATCGACTTATAAATTCGTATCGGGATTAATCGGTATCGAATCGAATCATGACCTGTGAATCGTGATACGAATCGAATCGTCAGGTACTAGGCAATTCACACCCCTAATAATAATAATGATAAAAAGTCGATTAGTCGTTAAAAATATGAGAGGGAAGGTCGACTTTAAAAAAAAGTCATTAGTGACAGCTCTACATCAGACCCATAGATGTATTCAGATAAGGAAAAAAATTATTATCATTATTATTATTATTATTATTATTAATTAATTAATTAATTAAACTAAAAGTATAGTTGAACATCCAAGAATGTTTTTAAAAAAAAATAATAATAAAAATCTTGCCTTCTTCCAGGATGGGCTTGGAGACCACAAAAGGGAGCTCCTGCACTGGTTCCATGTACTTGTGACCAGCACTGAGGACACTGATCTGGGGTAGGCAGACCACAAGGGTTCCTGGCATAGATGCTTGGTTGTGGTACCAGCTGCGCACAGTACCAGGAATGTCACCAAAGATGATGGTGCTTGGGGATGGAAGGCTGTCACTGGGCAGGAACACACAACATGATTGCAGCTCCAACTGGAGAGAAAGCACAGTGGAACACATGGTTCATGATAATGAGGTCAGTAAAACTCATTCGACTTCCACAGCAGCACTTCAATTAGAGAATGTTTTTGAAAGCGATTGACCAGGTGTAGGAGAGAACTTCCAAGCAAGTGGTCCAGAAACATTACCAACACATGGGGAAGAAATGTTTAAGTGCTGACGATTTACTCATCCTTGTCACCTCTTTGCCTTTATGCAGGCTAGAGATTCTTGACTTTTGCATTTGCATCCAGATAGTGTGAGAAGGTGATGAAATTAACAGAGTAGATAAATAAGAACAACACAATTAGAGGCTGAGAGTCAGAACATGCAGCTACTGAAAAACTTGCAAAAAGGACTGTGTCAAAGAATAAAAAGAAACAGGAGGAAATAAAAAGGAAATATTGTTTAACAAATCAAAATGAAATAACTGAAATGAAAGTCCGTGTCTTGCCAGTGCTCTGATTAAAACAAGCTTGAAGTCTGTGGCGATTCCTCGACAAAACCAAATATAACTCATAGCAACTTCAAAAGACATCATAGTTACTGGCTGAATTTGAGTCAAGACAAATGCTGTAAAGAAACATGATGAAAACAAAATGTCTAACCCAGTTGGGGCTTTTGTAAAGACTGCTTCAATTCCAGTTGTATCTGGCATCAAATAGCACAATACTATAATGTACATAACGCCTATTATGTTAGGATATTCCTTATCCAAAAAACCACACATATTTTAAGCTAAAATGTCAACTAACAGTCATGAACCTAATTTTGGAAGCCGCCATAACTGACTTGCTATCATTCACCCTATTTTCCAAGCTACTGTTAACAACAGGTCACTGTGGTTTACCTCAGAAAACTCCACGAATCCACTGTGGTCTCAAGTTTGACTTGTCTCGCTCATAAGCACTGAGAGGGAAACATGCACTTTCCGAACAAACCTGAGAGACCTGACAGATCCGACGAGAGAAATAGGCTGAGGTCAGAATGCTGCAAATAAATCATTCATTTGAGTACGGCCAAAACCACTGACAACATCCCTTTTCCCTGACTGACTCTATATCCATCTTACTCCGTCACCCAACCCAAATGTGCATCAATCCTTTGGTCAAGGTCAACGCTTGGCATATAGCTCTCGCTTCATGACCAAGCATTGATTCCGCATGGAAAGTCCATGTAGACATGTTGTGAGCAAAGACGGAAGATACAATCCTAGCGGGAAAAGGCGGTAGGGGAAAGAAATGAGTTTGAAAGAGTTGTGCTTGTGTTAAGGGTAATTATGTAGTTGCATGCACAGTGAAAATAGAAAATAGCACCATGACCAGAGACTGGGTGTGTGGGCTTTGTGTCTCAACTCAAGGTATAACAGCTCAGTTGAGGTTGTGTAGGGTCAAGCATGGTATTCCCCACAATTATGTTTAACAGCTCTGTAACAAGCCAATAAACAAAAGAATGGAAGAAGTTAGCCTGTATAACTAGTATGAGCTGATGGGCATGTCAGGTTTGTGTATGTTTTGTGAGAGAGAGAAAGCATGCACAATGTCAGGACAGGAAACTAAGGATGCCAGGATGACCGAAGGTTTGTTCCATCAGATGCTAAGGGCGTCAGGCCCACAGCTGCCACATGAAACTAGACTCAAGAGTCTCTCTCACAAATTTGTGTTTTATCCATAACAGAATAGTGGAAACTTAATAATCATTTGAGGGCAAACCCATGGAACGGCAGGATTTCCAAGTGATGCTAAAGGAACATTCTAAAATTAGAAATGGGCACAAAAAAAGCTGAAAGCCAAAAGTGTAATTGCTGTGTGGAATATCTGTTACACAACTCTGTCCTCCGTGGTTCAGGGTAAAATGGAAATAAAATTGCATAAATTATAGATAGATTGCCTCTGGAAATGACTCAGGTACAATAAGCAATCTGGATTCCAGCCTTCTATTGGTAAGAGGTTTAAGGCTTCTCCTATGAAGCAAATGGAATATGATTTGTTATTACATATACCAATGACATAATGTCAAAATGAAAATCAATCAAGCAAAAAGTTAGCCGGGATATTTTTTTCAGCTCACTAATACATCTAATGACAGATTGAATCAGGAAAAAAACAAAAAAAACAAATGGACAATGTCAGTGTCTGCGAGCGTGCACTCATGTCCGGTACTGCCAAAACAATTCAAAATTGACTGAAACATTTCAATTTTGATCAGGAACTCTATATTAAGGAAGCTTTAAACCAACAAACTCCATATGAAGTCACACGTGCCAGAGCTTAACTGCAAAAACATTACTACAGAGGACAGAGACTTACTTTAATTTCCTGAAGACTTAAACCCTAAACCCAGACTTCTAATAAATAATAAATTACATCAAAATCATTTACTTTTTGCCTTCAAAAGGGTGACAGGTACCCAGATACAAAGTCCAACAAACAAAGAAAGCATCATGACTAAGTAGCACGTCAGTCAGATATCAAATATTTAACTGAAAGTTTAAACTGCTACTACTGTGTGGAGGACATTTAATTGAATGATTAGTTATTAACATATTACTTGATAGTTGTTAAAAAAAAATTATTTTTTATTTTTGTGGCAGGAGTGAAACGTCTGTGATCTTGAGAAATTCAAAATAAGTATTACCCAAAGTCCCAAATTTATTGGAATTGGTGTTTGCACAATTATGGTGATGTTATTAAACCGAATGTAAGAGCACATAGCAAGAGGCAGACAATTCCAACACATGTTGGTTTGCTCGCATAAGCATTCAACTTTCAGAATACCACATTCAAAGACATGGTCACAATGATAAAAAATTATTCCATATGTTTTTCCTCCCATGCTCAAAGGTTGAAAAATCTAGCTCCATGCCAATGTGGTTAGTTAAAGCAGGTGACCAATTATATGGCCAAGCAAGATGCTAGTCTCAGGACCCAAACTGAAGTTTTGGGGTTTGTGTGTGAAAAAGTCCAAATGAAAACAATCTCAATTAGGGCTGTCCAGATCACAGTTATTTGCACCCCCAGTCTAAGTCCCTTGATTTTGAGTATCTGCCGATACAGTGCTGAACTGATACATCAGCAATGCACTCAGAAAAAAAGACTCTTTATTATTATTATTATTATTATTATTATTATTATTGTAGGTTTTTGTTAGAGTAACCCAAAACGACCTCATCGTTTCAGCTAATGTCCATCCGATGAAAAATAGCAATTCATACTGAGAAACACAAAATTCTGTTCAACTTCAAACTGCTTCAAAAAGTTAGCATGAATGTCACTTTTGAGTGACAGCTTGCAGGCTATTTCAGAGGTGACTATTGCTTATCCTGGGACTTAGGCCCTGATCCTGCCATTTCAGGCCTTCAAATGAAGCAGGACTTTCTTCGACTTTGATCTGTAATCACCCAGGCACAAACTCAATCTGGATTTTAGATCACAGCACCAGCATCTGCTGGTCTGTAATGAATAAATACAAAAAGAGAAATATGAACAAAACCTTTAGAATCATATACAGTTGTTGGGTATATCAATTAAATTGCATTGCCCCCTGGCATCACATCACAGAGCTTAAAAAGCTTTGCCTTTTTTTGTGGCAAGTTCTGCTCACCTTTATTCCTAATCGCTTCTTTACTCCATCAGATAGTGTTACAACTCCCGCCACATGTGAAATGCTTCCACAACCACCGCTACCACCACCTACAAAATGTCCCTTACTTCCTCTGTCAATGCACAGCAGTGAGAACATATCCGCTGACTCGCGTATCATTTTCCCCTGGAGTCCTTGTGAAGATAGTTATCTGGTTCCAACAAAACAGCTCTCACCAGAAAGGAAGCCACAGCACAAACACATACTTTTAAAGGATATGGCCATAGGAAGATGCCCTATATAATAACCACAGGAGGCATTTGGGGTCTTTCACCCAAAATGAGGATTCCCTGTCCACTGTAAGAAATGTATTAAAGTGAGACATAATTACAAAAATGTACTAATAGCAATCACTCAAACCCTGTAATGTTTATCAGTTGTCACTGCCACGTTTCGAGCCATCTTACCTTTGTATGTTATGCTTTTGGCTACTTTTACCACTGCGCAGAGGTAAATCAATAACGGCAATGTTCCACATATGAAACTGGACATGGAATAGTGCCCAAAACAGGAAAATTAGACAAATAAAAAAAATAAATAAATAACTAAGTTAAATGAAAAGGATTAATAAACGATAAAGTCATAATAAAAAGTAATTGCAGTGTAATATTTCCAAAAATTAAATCCTTCGCAATTACAAACTGTATATTTAAAAAAGCATAAAATAAAAAACAGAAACAGCCTGTAATCAAATTGTCCATTGCCTTACAGAAAAAAATAATCATAATAAAATAAAAAATAAAAAAACAAAAATAGAAAATTTGAAACCACACCAAACAAATTGTACCCTAGAAACCTATATCCTGACCGAGATCAATAATTCAAACGTTACCGAGATAGGAGAGTAATAGTACTAATTAACTTTTATTGAATAATGAATTCATATACTGTACGACATATTGGTTTAAATGCAAAACCAGACTGATAAACCACATCCAAAAAAAATGGTTTATGTTATAGCTCTGCCACAAAAAGTGTCAGACATTCTACCTGTGGTGTCATGATCAGATCGGCTGCCTACCGATTTCATATAACAGCAGGATAGGAAGTTAGCAAATTACTGAAAGAGAGAGAGAGAGAGAGAGAGAGAGAGAGAGAGAGAGAGAGAGAAATGAAATTATACAGTCACACATTATCTGCCATTGATCTTTAATTTGTCCCCAACAGATTTCAATCTCACACATATACACACAAAAAGTAATTCAGAACCAGAGACGCAGAGCAGCAGAAAAGGAAATTAGAAACACCCTCTTTGCATCCCCGGCGAAAACATTTGCAACTCAAGAGGAGAAAAATCTCACTGGGGGGAATTGGCAGTGAACGGAAAAACACATCCCTTTGTTTTTGAAAACCTGAAACCTCTCCAAATGTAATCTTCCTGTGCCTGCACCAGACGGAACGGGACAGTGTTTCCGAAGTGGCTGGTCGGATGAACAGAATGTCCACAGAGCATCCCCCCCAAATATCTCTCTGGGCACTCCGCCCACTGTTCACCTTTTGCTCCCTTTTTCAGCATAGCCTGCATTTCCAGCTGTATCCCAAAACACGTTTGGAATAGTGGCTGTACCAGTGTAAACAGTGTCTTGGGGAAATGTAGATGATTAATGTGTGTATCTGAAGATGAAACTGTGCAGATGTGCATTGTGGTTGCGGGGATGTATACACGCGGCGTTTGTTGCCATCTCAATAAACTGCTTCGCTTCCAAAGTACTGCGTGAATGGCATGATGCCCTTTGACAAGCGATAGGCTAGCTCTCAGCCACATGCCATCGCGAGCAATAAGCTTGTGGCCTGGCACGGGAGCACAGCAAGGCAGTCAGCCATCCCTGAAGCCCCACATTCCTCTCTTCTAACAGTGCTTACAGAAGCTGACAAGCACTGGAGGTCTCCTTGGCTGAGGTGGAAATCTGCAAAAATAAACGCTTTAGGTGACATGAAGGCTTTGTTTGTTTCTGCTGGCCTAGATGTTTGTGTTAGCGCAGTGGGTTAATTGCAACTTTGATCGCTACGTTTATTGATCCAACAGTGGCCTTAGAGTGCGGCTGGCCTGGCCTCCATCGGCTGATCCCACCCTCCGAGCTCAAACAATCAACTCGCAAGCCTTTTTGGCATACTGAGCCGGTACAGATGGGTTCGAAGGGGTGGCCTCGGCAAAATTAGGCCAGAAGATGTCCTTAAAGGCTCCAATTCCGAAGTAAAAGCTGTGACAGGACAAAGACAATTTTCAGTTAACTGGTTGATATGTTAGTAAGACTTAACGAGGCATGGAATTAATTTGGGCTATGTTTACATACAGTCAATAACTTTCAAAATGAAACAAAAATATCGGCAATTTTCTATGTTTGAAAGGCCATGTACACTCATGCAAAAACTCGAATATGTTCAATTTGTTTTTGATTTTCTTTAAACAAATAAGACCAATGATGTACCCCTTTTCAAACCCAAATATTTGGTCATATCAACACAATTGGTGTACCTCCTTTGAACGGAATGTTGGTTTGTGTTGTTGAGGTAAACAGGCATAGCATAACAGCACACTTCTGGAGGAAACTCGCTACTTCATTAGTGCGGTGAGTGACATAAATAATGTCTTTAATTCACCATAGAAATTTAAATGTGGAAAAAAGAAAGTATTTGAATTGCAGTTTAGATCTGATAAGGATTTTACCAGACCCAGCGCACTTAACTTATAATAAAAAAACAGAAAATATTTGTTCATTGTTATTTTTATATTATCTGCAATTTTCCCATTATCTACAGTGTAGGACAGGGGTGTCAAACATAAGGCCCGCGGGCCGGATCAGGCCCGCAAAGGGGTTTAATCTGGCCCGCGAGATGATTTTGTAAAGTAAAAAAATAAAATAACAAATTGTAATGCCAGACTAATAAATCAGC